>NW_026901201.1:0-31333 GCF_033783945.1 Neopsephotus bourkii
AGAGACTTTCTGGACAGCCCGATGTTCTCATCCAAAGAAGTGGATGATGGCATGTGTGATTGCACTGTCCTCAGGCGTGGAAGATTGTGTTCATGTCAACAGTACAGATCCTCTTTTCACTTAGCCTCCCATTGTGCAAGATTTCATTCTTTCGAGATTTTAAAGGAAGGATTGTGATCTTTAATACTTCAGGCAGGCTGTAGGAAAACATTCTGTCACCTAATTACAATCTAACCTTTGGTAGTGTCACTTTGAAACGGTAGGCCTGCTTATAGCATTTTAAGTGCTTACTGTGCTGTTTGCAACATACAATTCATCAACATTGATGTCTTTGCAGGTTGAAATTACCAAACCAGGGGTATGTATAAGGGACATACATCTTTCTTTCTTGCAGCAAAGACTCGATGTGTTTTCCCCATGCTATTTAAAGCATTAACAGTCAATAAAGCAGTCATCACTAAAAGGTAACCGTTTGGCATGGAACAGCCTGCTCAGGGTTACTGAAAGTATATTGCCCTTTAAAAGCCCTTCCCCTTATACTTTCATGTCTTAAAATGGTTTCAATAAATAAAATGTAGCAAATGAAAACTGTTCTTAATCAGTCAAGAATTTTATGCATGAAGCCTGTATGGGGAAAATACAGTGTTTCTAAGAACTTCTTGAGGGTCCTTAAAGCCCTGACATGCTCCAGCTATAAAAAGTATTCCAGGCTGAAATGGAAATGAAAGCACTGGAGAGAAACTGGGAGCTGCTTCCTTTTCCAGTGTCTTATTATAACTCCCAATTTAACAGACTACTGATTATTGGTATTTCTAGTAATTGGTGTGATTTCAGATAGAAACCACACTGCCCTGTTCTATGTCTCTGTTTATAGACTGCTGCAGCATCAGTCTGTCAAAGTTTCTGGCTTTACTGTTGATCTGAAATATTAGTCATTCAGAGGAAGACAAAAAGTGGAATCGAAGGTTCCTTTATAGGGAAAGTCCTGAACTTCAGCATCCAGTCACTTGGAGACCAGTGTGATGAAAAAGGAATTCTTTTCTGTGTGGTTGTGCTGATTTTTAATTAGAAAATTATGCTGGAAATTATTTATAGTAGCCTTGTAAAAAACAAACCAAACAACAGATAATCTACATCACAGCTATTGATCCATTCAAACCAATGTTCCGGCTTTGGTAATCACCAGCAGCAGATGCCTAGAGACTGTAGAACAGTGAGTATCACAGAATCATAGAATCACAGACTAGTTTGGGTTGGAAGGGACCTTAAAACTCATTCAGTTCCAATCCCTGCCACAGTCAGGGACACCCTCTTTTACATCATGTTGCTCCAAGCCCTATCCAACCTGGATTTGAACACTTCCAGTTCACCTGAATTCTTTACCAGTCACCAACATGGGCTGTGTGTCAATAAAATCTTGTTGTGAGTGAAGCATTTGGACATTTAAATGCCTTTTAATTAGTTTTTTTTCGACTTGTCTTCCTTACCTCGTACTTACAGCACTTCATTCTCTGCAGTCCTGGCTGAAATCAGAGGTTATTTTGGAGGATGGAGAGGGAAAGAAAAACAAAACACAACCAACTATTTAGAAGAATAGTTAGGACGTGCTTTGTCAAAGTAGTTGAAAATATCTCCTATCTGATGAGGTCAGTGGAAAAGTGCAGCTGGCCAGCTTTAAGGAGCCCTTTGAGCTCCTGAAAGCCTTAATCTTATGAAGAAGTTTTAATGCAGTGTTATGGCATGTGTCAGTAGATGGTAGCTTACGTACAATCTCACTAGCCTTCTTTTTATTGTGGAAAGAGCTTTCCAGTTGTTCTGAAGGTTAATATCCAGGCAAGAAAGAGGGGATTTCTCAAATTCTTGCTGCAGCCTCACTTATTGCATGAGTTGAGCAAGTACCAGAGAATAAACAAAACTTATTAGTCATATTTCCCCTTCAGCTGAAAGTTGGTCCAAATGCCCCCCAAAACCTGCTAGTCAAGCAATAACTTATTCCTTCAAGAGCTTTAAGGGATTTTAAAATATTTTTAAACAGTGTTTGACACCATCAGTGTATTCCTCAGCTTCGAATGTGGGAGTGCTGTTTGTGCCATGGTGTTTTATCAGGTTGCTTCATCAGTATTGGAAGAATAATTTAAAAAATCCCAAGTAAAATGAACCATGAACTGGTTTATAATTGTCCTGATAAGAATCAAAATTTTGCTTTGTACTTGTCTAGGTAGAACACCAGGAGATTCCAAAGACAGAAGGTAACTGGACTTAAAGATTACAACCTTGTATTTATTGTGACTGCACTTTGTGCTGTGCTGCTGTTTTTGTAACATCACTGCCAAAATTCACAGAATGGTTGAGGTTGGAAAGGACACTGGAGGTTGTCTAGTCGAAACTCCCTGGTCAAGCAGGGTCACCTAGAGCACATTGCTGAGGACTGTGGCTAGGCAGGTCTTGAATATCTCAGGGATGGAGACTCCATGACCTCTCTGGACAACCTGTTCCAATGCTCAGTCACACTCAGGGTAAAGAAGTTCTTCCTTATGTTCAGGTGGAACTTCCTGTGGTTTAATTTATGCCTGTTGCTTCTCATCCTATTCCTTGGCATCACGGAGAAGAGCCTTGTTCCGTCATCCGGACACCCTCCTTTCAGACACTTGTATACATTTATCAGAACCTCCTGGAATCTTCTATTCTCCATGCTGAACAGGCACAGCTCCTTCAGCCTTTTCTTGCATGAGAGATGCTCCAGACCCCTCATCATTCTCATAGCCCTACACTGGACTTGTCTGTTTCATACTGGCGAGCCCAGAACTGGATACAATATTCCATGTGAGGCCTCATCAGGGCTGAGCAGAAAGGGATGATCACCTCCCTCAATCTACAGGCAAAGCTCTTCCTAATGCAGCCTGAGACACCATTGATGATCTTGGCTGCGAAGTCCCATTGCTGGCTCATGGGCAACTTGTTGTCCACCAAGGACTCCCAGATCCCTCTCTGTAGAACTGCTTCCCAGAAGTGTGTGGGGCTATTCCCCCCCAGGTGCAGGACCCTGTGCTCACAGGGCTTTCAAAACTTCCATTTCAAAAGGGTCCTCTGCCCATCTCTCCCGAGTGTCTGGATCCTTCTGAAGGACAGCACAGCACCGCACCCTGGAGTGTGAGCCATTCTTCCCAGTTCCATATCCTCATGCAGAGGAGGAGCTCTATCCTTTCATCCAAGTAGTCAATGAACAAGTTAAACATTACTGGACCCAATATTCGAGTAATGCAAGTCTAGTTTCTGGGCCAGCTGTTGAACCTAAGGTTAAGATCCTTCAGGTGTGAAGAAATTCATCTCCTCACTTAGGAAAACAATGAAGGTGTAACACGGAATTATTTTCAGAATATTATAAACCCACTGGTCATTCTGAAATATCTGTATAAGTGCACAAAGAAAAGTGAATACATTATGAAAGACAACATTAGATGCTATTACCTACCAGCATTTTTGGATTTTAATGTGCTAAGGTTGAAAATCTATCATTTAGAATGACACTGGGAGGTATTGCTTCTAAGAAATCATGGGATAAACATGGAAAATCTGCTATAAGAAAATTTAGAAAATACTGCATAGGATAGGGTAAACAAAATGTGGTTGTCCTGGTTTCAGCTGTAAGGCTTTTTTTTTTTTCTTTTTCTCCTTCCTAGTAGCTGTTTCAGTGCCGTGTTTTGGCTTTAGTCTGAGAACAATGCTGGCAACACACCGATGTTCTACTTGTTGCTCAGTAGTGCTTACCCCGATCAAGGATTTTTCAGTCTCTCATGCTCTGCCAGTGAGGAGGGGTACGAGAAGCAGGGAGGAAGAAGAGACAGGACACCTGACCCAAAGTAGCCAAAGGGGTATTCCATCTCACAGCACATAATGCCCCATATAGAAACTGTGTGAAGTCCCCCGGAAGGCCCAGATCACTGCTCAGGTCAGGCTGGTATCGTTTGGTGGGTGCTGAGCAACTGTATGGTGCATCACTTGTGTTTTTTATGGGTTCTTTTTATTTCCCCTTTTAGTTTTATATTCTGTCTCATTGTTATTTCCCTCATCATTATTAGTGCAATAGTAGCAGTTTTGTATTATACTTTAGTTACTAGCCTGTTCTTATCTCATCCCATGGGTTTACATTCTTACCGTTCTTCACCCCATCCCATGCAGAGTGGAGAACGGAGTGAGTGAGCAGCTGTGTGGTTCAGAGTTACCAACTGGGCTTAAACCACAACAGTGGTCTAAAGTCTTGAAAATTTCTCATTCCCTGGATCTATCATAGCCATTTTTTTAATAAAGGCAGAAAATTGCTTTCATAAATTAATCATTTGGGAGGTATAACTTCATCTAAACCCACTAAAATTAGCCAATACTGACTTAATCATTTATTTTTTTTTGGCTATTCCTACCTTTTTTGTTCCTAACCCCAGGAGACTTTAAGCTATCTAACGTGAATTCATAAACCATAATAAACGTAGTGAACAAAACTAAAACAAACTTTACTTCCCTCACAAACTCATTTTGGAGCTCGAAAAATTGATTTTCTTGATAAATGGAAAAATAAAATAATAATAAAAAAAGGCAAATCAATAACTGTAGAGCAGACATTACAGCTGTGTAGCTAGAAAGCTTAGGTTACAAGTATCACCCCTTGACAGTGAAGTCAGAAAGGTAGATGGATGTTTATGAACTTTCGGTCAAGAGGTTTTCCTCTTTTTATATTCATATATTTATATTTATATTCATATTTTACATGAATACATACAGTATTCATGTACATTAGTATGTACTCCAGTACACAGTGTGTACTGGTGCATAGAGATTTGCTGGGGAATCAATGAGGACTTGGGTAAGTCCACTCTTTAATGACTAGCGAGCTGATTTATATGTTCTTTTTTTTTTCCTTCTTGCTGTAAAAATATATGCCCATGGGACCACTTTTTACATCACTTGATGACCTGTAGTGCTTTATAATTTTTTTTAGTTAATGGAATGGATGATTCCCGAGTGCTCACACCATGCTATTGCTGCTTAATGTTCTTTTGTTGTATTTTCAAGATCCACCTGCAAATGAGTCCACAAATGTGTACTCTGTCATGCCATTAACGCTCATTAGCATGCTTGTATTTAAAAGCAGATCTGAAATGCGAAAGGAAATACCAGAAAATCAGGTAAATATTTGACTCTTTATGTGCCATTCTCCGTTTTGGTCCCTGTATTTTTCCACTGTCTTGTCATGGTTTATTATAAGATGCACTGATTTCCTTGGTGTAAATGAGGGTGCAGGGGTATAAGTGATCAAAAAGCCCCAAATGAAATGCCAGAGTATCTAGTAAGGTAGTTGTCCTTTTGATGCAATCACTGATTTTTTTTTTCTTTAAGTGGTCATTTTCAACATTGTTCATGGTTATTATTTGTATATGGTGAAAAGCTATGGGAAAGGTTTCTGTTCGATACGATCAGTCTTGTGCAACAGGCTGTGCGTTACATCCTTAATTCTTCTGTGCATTTGTCCCACATTCAGTCTGGTGGAACTGAAGCAACTCCTCTATTTGCCTCTTCCATATTTGGAGCTGTTCCATGTCTCTCTACTTTCCCATGCTAAGCTGTGATGGGATTTCTCATTGCCTGGCACAACATTCGTACATGATGGCTTTATTTGCTTGGGAGTAACTTTAGCATCTGGAATAAGGCAGGATACTTCAATACTTACTGAATATCAGAACATATCTTGAATATCCAGTTCAACAAGAATTTAGAAGTAACCATCTGCTTTTAGTGACTGGCTGTTCTTCGTAATCTTAGAATCCTAGAATGCTATGGCTTCGGAACACTGCCAGGGATGGGGCAGCCACAGCTTCTCTGGGCACCCTGTGCCAGCGCCTCAGCGCCCTCACAGGGAACAGCTTCTGCCTGAGAGCTCATCTCAGTTGCCCCTCGGGCAGGTTCAAGCCATTCCCCTTGGCCTGTCCCTACAGGCCCTTGTCCCAAGCCCCTCTCCAGGTTTCCTGAAGCCATTTTAGGCACTGGAGCTGCTCTAAGGTCTCTCCTTCAGGAGCCTTCTCTTCTCCAGGCTGACCCACCCCAGCTCTCTCAGTCTGGCTCCAGAGCAGAGCTGCTCCAGCCCTCGCAGCATCTTCACAGACTTGTTCTAACAGATCCATGTAATCACAATTTCTGCTAAGCACTGAGTGGTTTTGAATAGAATTATTAGCTTTTTATCATACGTATCTACTGAACTGTAGTAGTGCCAGACAAACATAGCAGCCAGCTTCTGCCCCATTACTGAAAATACTGAATTCTTCACTCTGAACAGGTAGAAGGAATAAAGAAGTTTTGGAGTCCTTGGAGCCAGTCATCAAAGCCTTTTGGATGAAGAATCAGATAGAAAGTGGGCCCAAAGGGCAAGAAGTAGAAAAGGCTGAGCACTATATTGGTTATGATTTAGGTATGGTATAATCTAGGTACAGTACAACTAATCAGTTGTGCCTAAGTATCCAGAGACTTGAGGGTCCCATGGAGATGAGGGCAAAAAGAAGCATGTCTGCAACAGCCCCTGTGGTGTCCAGTTAGTACACAGCTCTGGCTTACACTCATTTTTCTGTTCCAACTCTTTGTACCATAATGTTCCATTCATTTTAAAATAGCGAGCAAAGTAGTAGGTCGTGTCTGAAGATAATCTTTGTGTCCTGGGTTTAGCAGTGGCAGTCATTTTTCTCTTTCTTGGTAGCTGGTGCAGGGCTGTGTTTTGACTTTCAGCTGGGAACAGAGCTGAAAAACAATGATGTTTTGGTTTGGCCAAGGACTTTGTGGGCCTCATGCTCTGCCAGGGAGGAGGGGAGCCAGGAGGAAGCAGAGACAGGACACCTGACCCAAACTGACCAAAGAGGTATTCCATACCACAGCACGTCATGCCCAGGAGGGAACTGGGAGTTAGCCGGAAGGGCGAGGTGGACTGCAGGGTTTGGAGGAGGTATCGGTCGGTGCTTGATCGGACTGGGGGGGCAAGTTATCGGTCGGCTGGTGATGGGGTGTTGTATTCTCTTCCCTTGTTATTTCATTTATCATTACTATTATTGGTGTTAGCATTAGTGATTTGTGTTATACCTTAGTTACTAAAACTGTTCTTATCTCAACCCGTGGGAGTTGCATTCTTTCTGATCCTCCTCTCCGTCCCTCCGAGAGTAGGGGGAGGGCAAGAAAGGGGGGGGAGTGAGTGAGTGAAAGCTGTCTGGTTGAGGTTTAAACTACGACACTTTGTTAATATTCTACTTCACATTCAAGTGCCTGAAAACCAAGACACTAATAAGACACTTTCATCAGCTTTTAGTTTTACTTCTGTAGTTGACTTTAAAGTTAATATAGGGAGTGACTTGGGAGGAGAGGACTCCTGAGGACTGCTCCAGTTGCACATTTCTTGATGTGTATCTATCCACGTTGCTTGTGGGTACGCTTTCTGCTAGGAGGAGGAATAATTAACTCTATGTTTAATACAAAAATAAAAAGCTATCTGTATTAATGCTGTGAGTCCTCTAGGATCCTCAAGGCAATGGCAGCGGCATGGCTCCCATTCTGTCACTGAAACAAAACTGCATCTGGATTCAAAACCGTCAAGGCTGCACTCTGTTTTCCCCTCTCCTCCCCTCTGAGGGCCAAGCAGAAATCCAGATACTCTGAGCTAATTTTACTCTTTCACGTGCTTATTTTCCACTTTTAGCAGAGCAAAGGGTATGCGTGCATCAGGGCTTTTGATTGCCTGTCTGAAACGCTTCTCATTGTACCAGGGCACCACATTTCATCTTGTTTTGTCTCTCTAGTCATTTAGTGCTATCTTCTTGGCTTGGGCAGTTCCTCATGATGTGAGCCGTGCTGCTGGATTAGAGGTCTGCTGGGAAGGTGTCCCAAAGGAGATGGCTGGACAATTACAATGCTGTTGCTTCTGCCAGTTTAAATTGTAACTGCACATAGTTAGTCAACCCATATGCCAAAGTCCTCCTTTCACACCCTCCTTTGCTGATGTATGAGTGCTGAGACAATGCTTAAGCCAGAGCTCTGAAGCGGTACTCCTTCTGTTGCATTGTATTGTCTCATTGCTTTACCTTGTTCTCTTGCCTGCCATCCATCTGTTTCTCAAATTCTCCAATTGAAACAGGAGATATCTTTGGACAGAAACAAGTTGTTTTTTTTAGTCAATCTTCTAAGTGGCTTCTTCCAAGTCTGAGGCCACTGTTCAATACTCCTGTTTGCTGTGTGAGGGGATTGCCTGCCTCTCTGCAATCCCATGTTCTCATAATTAGTGGCAGGATTAGTGGCACTTATGACACCTAAATACAAAAGTCCTTTTTATCTTAGCTATTTTTTTAATGGAAATTATTTAGCTCATTAAAATGAAAGTTTGAAAATCAGAAATTATGAAATTTGTGTCAACACACTGATTCTTTCATAGTTTTCATTTTCATAAGTTTATCAACCTGTAAGAAAGCAACATTCCAGATTTAAAAAAAGGTGTTCGAGAACTGCATTACTCTACAACACTCCTTTACTTTGGGGACAAGGTGACAATAACAACATTATTTTTTCTGCAGCATTCTGTAGACTTCTACTAAAGGGGCGTTGAGAAATGCTCAGAGGGAGTGTATGCCCCGCAATTCCGGCTCTACCGACCCTTGTGCTGCATAGAAACACGACTTCAATTGGCAAATTTAATTTAGGAAAAAGGGCTTGCTTTCATTTTTAGTGCCTGACAGAGATTTACTTAGGCTGATCTTGAGGAGATTGGATTGAGAAAGGAGCAGCCTTGGTTGGCGAGGGTGTAAAGTCTCAGTGAATTAAAATAATGGGGTGTAATAGATCACAGGCGCTGGAGATGACCAGTAGCCTGTAGATATCTGCTCAGTTTACTTTCCAAGAGGGGACTGTACCCACACTGTGCTTGCTGATGATCTGTCTGCTCTGGCTTTACAAGCCCTGAGTGATAAGCCTCTTGGAACTGTGTCTTACAGGATCCATTGGGGTGTGTTTTTTTTTTTCTGGAAATTAAACTTCAGTTTTCTTAGTGTCATCAGTTTGTCCCTGTTGCACAGGACAAAGGGGCTGTTGGCGTCTAATGTTCTAAACCTGAAAACAAGTGCTTGACTTGTAAGCTCTTTTGGTGTATAAACTAACTTTTTTTTTTATTTTCTTCCTGATTATAAAAGAACCTTTCAAACTGCTTGTGTCCCCTGGTCTACTGTGACAGAATAAGCGATGACTAATGCAGTACTTTTACAGAGGAAAAAAGCTTTCATGCTTCTCTCCTCCCTAGATCCTGTAGTTTGTCTGAGAATTGATGAAAACCTTTTTACTCTTTGCTGCCTTTTTTGGTGTCTCCTCTTCTTTTGTCCATCTCCCAGTGGCAGTTATTTGAGTGAAGAAGGACCTACCTGCATGTAGTTCCTGCTGCTGTCAGCTGCATGTTCAGTGCTTTGGGGAGGACTGAGCTCCCTTGCTTTTGACAGCATTTTTTGTCTCCTTTTCTTCTACTGCTGGGTACAACCCTCTGCCTAAGGCCAGTTCCCTGCTCCAGGCTGTCAGGACACTGGTGCTTAAACCTCCTGCACTGCTCGTGCTTCTGGTCTTCCATGCCCTCAGTTATATATTCTATATTTTTTTCTGGAATTTCTACTTTTTTTTTAGTCAAAAAGACTTTTTTTTTCTTTTTTTTTACATTAAAAATTTATGGTTTAAAAATTCTCTTCTTTATGATCTTTTTGTTGTTACATGGAAGTAGCAATGCTCACATCTGAGTTTGCAGAGGTCAAAATCTTCCTAAGTTTTCTATGAGCCTTTCTTGGTGTGATGTACAAGTGCTTCAGATGTATTAGTCAGCCTACTGCTACAGAATACTTCGCAGAAATACAAATAATGCTGTGAGAAATATACTACTCCAGTGTTACAACAGGAGAAAATAAAGAAAAGTTGAAAAAAGAAAAAGAAAAGAAACAAAAGGCCACTTGCTTCTATTTAGATGCTGACTGAAATTAGCTGCTTGAAATTCCTTCTGGACTTCTGTCTGACCATGGAGGCAATTAAAGCCTGTCTGGGCAGGCAGGATCAGGCTTCCTACAGGAGAATTGGTAGGCACCAAAAGCTGGAGGAGCTGCCCCTGCCCTTTTGTACCATACTCGAGGTACTGCAATACTCAAAACAACAATGGAGCAATCAACAGCCTTATCCAGCCCAGTTTTGTTGCAGGACACAGATTTTCTGATGCCCAACCTACATCTTCTGTAATATTAAGGAATATGATCTAATCCTTCTATCTGTGATAAAGAACAACAGAGGGATCATTATTCAACTGCAGTTTAACCCATGAAAACAGGACAGTTCCCTCATCCTTACTCTTACTTTTTCTGGACTAAATAAAGGCGGCTCCATGCCCAGGATAGGTGGGATGGAACTGGATGGAGATCCCTTCCAACCCAAACCATTCTGTGATTCTATGAAACCTGACTAAAGTGGCACATGCATCATCTTCCTAAATATTTTACTGGGTTTGTTGCTTAATTGGATAATCAGATTATACACCCTTATCCGACAGTGGCATCATTAGTGTCTCATGGCACAAGGTAGCAGGAAAAAAGTGAAGAATATTCTTATGACTCCCTGGGGGAGTGGTGAACTCCCCAGCATGGGATGCTGCTAAGATTCAGCTAAGCAAGGTGAAGGGACATCTAGTCTATGTTACGCTTTGCCAAGAAAGGTTGGACCAGTTGATCCTCGCAGTCCTTTCCAACCTGGGATTCATGATATACTTTAACAATATATGTTATAGGGGAGTTCTTGAAACTATTCTTCCAGGCACTGTGTAGTACAATTATTTCTTACAAGGATTATAATGTAGGTATCTTTCATGTGTTTCTAATATAGAATAAACAATCACGAGTTTTTCCTGGGAAAAGCATACACTGTAAAGTGAGTAAAAATGGATAATTTTATAGCTGCATTTATCTTAAAGCTCTGTTCTTCTATAATCTTATTTCTTTGGAAAAGCCTTGGCTACTGAAATGTGTTATTTTCTTAAGCATGAGCAGTTCTGTGTAATTTTATACTTACAGTTTGAACTTGGTGTCATGTAGTTTGGGGTAGTTGGATATAATATCAGGAGTTCACAGTGAACCCTACACTTAAATTGCTCACCCTGCATATCTTGAACATTAGGGACCTGGCTCTCAGAACAGCATTTACAATGATCAGTTGGATCTGAAGTATCATTTATAGTGACTAGGGAGAATTAAATGCCAAAGAGTGAGATTTGTAGGAGCTGGTGTGCTGAATGCCAAAATCTGCTGAGGAGGAATGTGTCTGCAGTCTCATCTTTTTCCTTTACTAGGCTCCAGAGCGGGAAACTACCCTCTGTACTTAAAATAGCGCACACTTGGGCATAGGTGGAATGATCATTCTTCGTCTGATGATGCGATAACAAGAGGTAGTGATGTCTATTTTGTTGAAATTCTTGCTAATGAAATGGGAGATTAGAGTTTCAGATCCATTTTGATAGATGGGTGGGAACCCATTGCACCCATTCTCCAGAAGAATATTTCTGTTCACCTTCCTGTGAAGCTGCAACACAGCCCAGCCAAAAAAATGCTTTTTTTGCAAGAGCTGAGGATTGAAACAATTTTTACATGCTTTTATTGAAAGTGACTGTTGAGCATGTTAGAGTCTCTCAAATGTTTATTTGCGTGCCTGGAAAACTGGGTGGTTTTGTGAATTTTGGACATCTCAAGGAGCATAAACTCTTAAGTGTTCAGAGAGCTGGGTTAGCCAGAGCAGAAGAGCTTTGGGATATACTCAGCAGTATTATTTTGAGTACTAAAGTACATTTTCTAGTGACAACTCAGACATCTATTCTGCTTAATTTGCGTAAGTGTGTCCTGTGGAGAGTTTTTTGCTCGCTTCCTGTCTAGTTTAGCTGACCAAGTTCTGAGTAAGCGTATTCTTTAGATATCTAAGTGCTATTTTGCCTGTGGTATACTTCTGATCTTGGTTTTGGATGAGTCTTCAGTGCATTTCGTGATAAACACAAATGCAGCAGACTTCAAAATGTGTCTCCATGTGATTTCTTTGCTTTATGCTAACACCCATACTGGTAAAACTGCAGCAGTTGTACATGGAAAGTGAAACACTGAACAACCATGACTAGGTGGAGATGGTGGATAATTCAAAAGTGGCAAGGTTTTCTAGGTAGCTGGTACTTTGCATCTTTTATTTTTTTATTAGTTCTTTCATGATTTCTTGATTTTTTACTTTTGTCCCTAACAAAGGTAATGAAGATATAGTCACTGTGAGGTATTTCCTCAAGTTAATTAAATTTTCTGACTTGGAACAATTTTGTGACCACCTTTCATGCTCTCTTGTTTCCAGTTTAACCTTTCTAATGGTTTCCTGACCTTGCTTACTTGAAATCTATGCATGTTTCTGAAGTGATGTTTAATAAGATGAGAGAAGCTGTTTACAACCCTCTCATTTGTCCTTGGTGGCCTCTGTTGGGCAAATGAGAGAGAGGTCAATTGTGATGCCACTGTGTCACTAACAGGGGAGAGATTTAAATTAGCTGGGACAATCTTCAAGTTCCATAAAACACGTCATCCAAGCAATTTAATTAAAAGGGGTCAAGTTTCTCTACCCTAGTTGGTGCCTCTATTTGACCAAGAGAAACAGTTGATATATGCACTGATTTGGGACTTGATTGACACAGCAGTGTAGAAATGTAGGTTTCCACATTTCTCTGCATTCCCTGATTGATGCAGGATGATTATGGGTTTACAAGCTAAAATGTATAATTCTCAAACCTTCTTATTCCATATTTACTAGTAGATGATACAATCCAGCATTGACAGGGGATTGAAGGGATGACATATAGGTCTCTTCCATCTCTAATCTCAGATTCTATGAAAACCTTTAGAATGTAAATTGGAAGCATGTTTTATATTCGTAAATGCAAAAATACTCTTGAAAAGCTTTCACTTCGAAAAGATTATAATGATTAGTATTTATTATGCTGTTGTTTTCATGCAAAAAAGAAAATCCTGCCCAGATTTTACTCAAATTGAACTTTTGTGCCTTGCATAATAGCCGTGCTTTAATTTGAATAAGATTCAGAATAAAGTGGCCAGATAGAAAGTTAAACACTGTAGAGTGAAGAATCTCAATTTAAGCTGCTAAATGCATGTGTTTTAGTACACAGACAAAAATGAGGATGTTTACAAGTAGTATCACAAAGGGCACATGAAAAAGTCTGAGGAAGAAAAAGCAATTTAGTGGAGAGCAAGATGCTAAGTTTCCTAATTTTCTCTACAGCTATAAAATCTGGTAAAACAAGGTGAGTGATTGCATTCATTTTATTACAGTGGTTCCCACTAGGGTAGCTGTAGCTGAGAGTCTGTCAGCATTTCCATTATAAACTCTGTTTTTTTGTGTTTATAACTCACTCCTAAAAGCTCACCTGGGCTGGCATCTGGCATTCAAGATCTTAAGTCAGAAATTAATATTTCACACATTTAGAAAATAATGTATTGGGCTAGATCTAAATTAACCAGTGATTTTAAAATGGACATTGCCTCTCTTCCTCAGTGCTACACTTGAGATCTTGCATAAAACTTCAAAGGCATCATTTTTGAGTTACTTTCTTGTTGCTAGTGACTGTGGTTACTAGTCAGGTCTTACAGAAGAAAAATAGAGGGAGAGAATCATGCCTTAGGTTATATAGTAAATAATGAAATCAAAAGTTCAGCAGAGATATTTCAGTGTCCTGAACTGTTTTGTTCTTCTCACTTTATTTCCTCTTTTGCTCATTTAAAGCCCACTCAAACACCTTTATGTTACATTGCACTTTGCAATGCAGATCTATCCATCAAAGTGTATGAAGGGAATGACTCCAGCTTTGAGGCTAGACAGTCATTGAAGTATAGACTGTGATGTTCTGTTCAAGAAGCGGAAAAAAAAATGTGGTCAAGATCTGAGAGGATTTTGCCCCCAAATGTTCAGTGGCTTGGGGTGAGGGGAAGGCTAGGTGAAGTCAAGTCCCTGGAGGTTACAGACTATTGTGTACTTAAAGGTATTAAGGGCATGGACTTGCTGAGTAAAGAAGCATAAACACAACTTCCAGTCTGCTCTTTAGCAAGACCTAACTAACAAATTTGATGTGGATTTCTCAATGGAATTCTGTAAAACAGAATATTTTAACAATTTTTGGGGGCAGAATAGGGGCATACGTTACTTGCTTAACCCTTTCTTTTGCCTAGTTTTATCCACATAGCGTGCACATGCAGAGTCCTTAAAGTAATGAATGGAAAGTGTGTGCCCTATCACATATGTAGGTGTTTAAAAGGTCAAAATTTGAAATGTCTAGGTTATAGAGTATGTTTCCAGGAACATATAATCAGACCAGGAAATTTTCATCTCTCTGGAATCTGAGCACAAAATGTAGGTTTAGCTGGTTGCAAGTAGCACATACTTCCTCTTCTGGTGCTCTCATGAGACATTAAGCAATCACTGGCTGGGCAGCAAAAAGCTGTGATATTGGCTTTAAGATATAGATGTGATTGAATGCTTTTTATCTGTTTTCTGGCTTTGGCATCAGTAGTTCACTCATTTTTTAAATGGTTTTGAGAGACAGCAGAAAAGAAAATCAAGATCTCCTTCAAGTCCCTGTTTCCAGGAGCTACTTCTTTAAATTCAGAACAGAACTAATTAGTGGCTGTTTTGCTTAGTGAATGTAGATTTTTTTTTTTTTCATTGTCACATTACATTTTGGTCAAACATATTTTTTTTATGAAAAACTATAGTGGCAGCACCCATGGGTGACTGAAATGAATTTATTTTTGTTGCAATCTGTCTTTAATCTTGCTAGTTTCTGAGATTCAGAGGAAATGTTTCTATGCTGTTGGAAGTGAACTCATTGAGGGAAATATTACAGCAAAAAACTTTTAGGCAAATATAATAATGTCAGGCAGGACTGAGCACTTCAGAGCCTAGCAATTCCATGTTCACCACTATGCTTTCAGCAGGGTTTCATTTTACTGTGATTAAAACCAACCAGTAAACCATGAATGTCAGGAAGAGAATAACAAGAGGCCGGAGAGAGTACATGGCAACAAACAATTTATTCTGAGAAGACTCAGTTGAAAGCTTTCTCTGTGGACTGCTTAACTTTATGGCAGAAATGACACAGCAATTGATGTTGCAGTTTGATGGTCCTAGAGGCTAAAATTTGTGTTCTGGACTGTGGATACGCAGATGGCCCTCCAGGTTGAGCCAATAGCATGTGAGGTAAAACTCCCAGGTAACTCAAGAGGTGGGGTGCCTCAACAGCAAAGGCAGGCAAAAGCCTGTTCATGTTGGTGCTGAAGAAATTGGATTCAAGCAGAGCTTGCTCTGTACCACCCTGCAGGAATGCAGGTGGTATCCAGACTCCATGGGATTATCCAAATGTTCATGTTGGTTGGAAATCTCCTTTTTCTCCAGGGTGGTATCTGAAAAGGGTGAGCTGATGCTGGAATCTGTGCATCGCTATCATGGTTTAAACCCAAGCTTTCCTCAAATGATGGAACAAAGGTACCTTTTCCTGCATTTCCTTTTCCTGGAGGTAAATTCTTGTACGTACCAGTTAAATAGGAAATGCTACAACAGCCTGTGCTTATTAGCACAAGAAAAATCTGCTTTGTCCCAGCAAGATGCTTCTGGTTCATTGTTTGGAAATCTGAAAATATTTGTGGAGTAGGACAAAGACTTTAAAGGAATCATTAGTAAGGGATGTTTCCTTCATTTTAGGATACTCAGGGAAAAAAAAAGAAAAAAGAAAAATCTTGATTAAAAATGTTAACTTCTCAAATACAGGATTTTAAATATCCCTACTCTTTAAGATTAGCAGGAACTATCTATCTCAGGACACCCTATATGTGTCAGCAACAACAGATAATGGTCTGTGGTGAAAAACACAAATACAGAAAGGTATTCTTTGGCACGGGTTGTGGAAACATAACCTTGAAAAAAGGGGAGTTACCACCACTGTTAGCAAAAGGGAGTCTTATACCAGTAAACCTCTGTTCACAGCTGGCCATACGTGCGCTAATGTTGCAACTGGTAATTTTCTACTCCAACCCGAAGAGGGATATAAGGACCTGTGCAAGGACGAATGGGTGAGTAGGTCAGATGCGCACCTTGATTTGGGGGACGCCCTGATGATGCACTGCCTACCACCCCTCCGACCAGGAAACATGTTCCATCTCCTTCTCCTGCTGGGCAGTATCCCATTCAACCAGGGGTTGGTATGTGTGCAACCTACTTTGCATTAATATATATATATTTGCTTTGCACTAGTAACTCAATAAATAGACTAGAACATTTGAGTGTTTACGCTGTGTTTCGTGTCCAGTCTTTGTACATCGGAATCCTGTGAACCTGGAACACTATACTATGGTGACCTTTTGCATGAATGCCTGATGATGGCATGTGCTGGTCTTGTCTGGGTAAAGTTAATTTCCTTCATAGTAGCTACTATGGGGTTATGTTTGAGATTTGTGCTGGAAAATGTTGGTAGTTCAGGGATATTTTCATTTTTGCTGAGTAGTGCTTAAACAGAGTCAGGGCATTTTCTGCTCCTCACACTTCTCTGCCAGTGAGCCAG
Organism: Neopsephotus bourkii; assembly: GCF_033783945.1. NCBI lineage: Eukaryota > Metazoa > Chordata > Aves > Psittaciformes > Psittacidae > Neopsephotus > Neopsephotus bourkii. The sequence continues at coordinate 16,679 of NW_026901201.1, forward strand.
CTGGGGATGCACAAGAAGTTGGGAGGAGACAGATGTCTTCAGCATCTAAAAAGAAAATACAAAATTAGATCAGTAACGCCACAGGTAGAAATTTGTTTACTGACTGTATTTTCTGTTGTGGAAATGAGAAAGTACTTTGTCAACAAAGGAAGCCTTTATATTAATGCTTCTTGAGAGCAGTATTTGTAAAGTGCACATTTCTTTGTGATTAAGTGGTTGTGTGAAAAATGACACTTTCTGACTAAACAACCATCTTCTTTATGAAAGTTGGGAGTTATATCATCAGTGAAAAAATTAATGTTAGTCCTTCCTACGTACTTCGAAAGTGCAAAGCTAAGAGGGATTCCTTTGTTATGCACATGTAGTCTAGTAACAGTAGTGATGTGGTGGTATGTGTCACTCAGTAGGAATCGGGTGGCAACAGTGGAATAATTTAATCCTGAAAGCAGGATGTAATTTGTTACCTGATGTTGTCATGAAGGGGTGAGACCTGAAGTTTGCTGCGTGGACTGGGACCTGCAAAGGCTTGATCATGTAATGTTGTTCTGATGTTGTGGCTAGTAAAACATCTTTATACAACCCTTGCTGTTAGAAGCACTGATATTACCAGTGGAACAGGTGATGCAGAAGGAGGAGAAAATACAAGTTGACTTCTCATAGGTCCTGACTGACCCAAGAGATGCAAAAGCTCATGAATTACCATGACAGCTGGTTTGAAAGACGCCTGCAGCCATGTTGTGAAAGCAAATAACTCTTTCAGGTAGCAAAGCTAAAATAAATAAATAGTCTTCTTCTAGGTCGCTTTGTGCCCCAGAGAAGCACTGTTTTGCTGCATGTCGCCAGCAGAGCTTGTCATTGGCATAAACATTTTTTACCCCTCTAGGTGTGCAGCACCTAGAGCAAATATTTCTGATTCATGGTTAAAGATTTGAGCCAGTATGTAGTACAAATCACGGAATCCCAGACTGGTTTGTGCTGGAACAGACCTTCATGCTTATCCAGCTCCAACCCCTGCCACGGACAGGGACCCCTTTCGCTAGAGCAGCTTGCTCCAAGCCCCTGTGTCCAACCTGGCCTTGAACACTGCCAGGGATGGGGCAGCCACAGCTTCTCTGGGCACCCTGTGCCAGCGCCTCAGCACCCTCACAGGGAAGAGCTTCTGCCTAAGAGCTCAGCTCAGCCTCCCATCTGGCAGGTTAAAGCCATTCCCCTTGGCCTGTCCCTACAGGCCCTTGTCCCAAGCCCCTCACCAGCTTTCCTGCAGCCCCTTTAGGCACTGGAAGGCTGCTCCCAGCTCTGGTCAAAATGCTGAAAAGCTCCTTGGAGGTAGAGGAAAGGCTTGTAAACTCTCATTACTTTGGGGGTGACCTGACCCAGTTTTCCCTATCTATCCCACGGTGGCACTGAGCAGAGCACCACCAGGTTTCTCTTTCCTTGAAGACCCCAATAAAGAAAAGATTTAAGCTTTTTTTTTTTTTTTCCATTCTGTGATAACTGTGATATTTTCTTTAAAATGGACTCCTTTTTTCACTGTGCTTGGGGAACCTACCAGAAGTTTAAACTTATTTTCTTCCTTACTTGTTGAATATAATCTTGTTGTCTTCAAGGCATGGTGCAGGGTCTGTGCATGTTCCTGGAGCACACAGGGGAGGTGAGATGAAGCAGAGCTGGGACTCCTCATTGCAAGCAGGTACTGGCTCCTTGCAGCACGCTCCGAGGTTTCTTGTGGAAATAAATGGCTCATTATTTACGCGGTAACAAGAAGATGAAGTGTATTTGTTGGGAGAGAGGAGGAGAAGCAATGCAGAGGGGAGAGAGAGACCTAATTGTGGCAAAGCCTGCAGGGCAGCCTGGCGCTGCACTTGCAGATCATGTCAACAACAGAAGAAAGCCTACTGCGTACTTGCAGTCTGTGCCCCCAAACAAATCTGATAATGCACTTGTTTAATAGAAAAAAAACACCCCAAAAATGTTCTCAAAGAGAGGTGGCCTTTTCTTTGTGTGCTGTGATGGCATAGGTGATGCAAATTCGAATAAAAGCTCTTCTGCCAGTGTTACCAGGTTGTCTCCTGATTCACCCTGCAAGGAAGGCGCTAATCTTCACTAGCAACCTGCTGTGCCTTCCCAAAATGCACTGTGTAATTGTGAGACTTTGTGATGCTTTGCTGTGATCATAGGAGAGGAAAAAAAACCCAAAATGGAAAGCACTCAAGACCATCCCCAAACAACAAAACCACCAATAAAAATGCAACATCTCATCATAAAACTTTGGGGATAGTTGTAAATCTATATGTAAAGATATATATAACAGAAAAATTATCAATTAAAGGATAAAAGGGAGTGGGGAAGTGGAAGCTCACTATGTTTATTCGCATTTCTCTTCTGTGTTAAATGACAGTACAGCCCCAGTATAAATATCCCTTTAGGAGAAGGATTGGAGTCCAATTGTAAAACAGCATTGTTTCAGTCATAGGTTGGTTAATGTTGCTTGGGGAAATGATGATGCGGTGGGTTTGTAAAAGTAATAACGAGACATTCCTTATCTGAATTTTAAACACATGTATAATAGCAGGCTATCTGTAGCAGCCATGCCTGATTATTACAGTGTTTAAGATGAGTAATTTTATAGTTAAGCATTTCTATATCCTACATATGTTATGGATCAAGTGCAGACTGCTGCTTTTTTTCAGGCAGATGTGACAGTCTGACACTTTGATCAGCCCAACACAGTGCAGTCATATTTATGGCCTGGCAATTGTGTGTATTGCAGCAAGGGCTGGGGAAGGAGGGGGCCAGCTCTGGCAGTAAAACACACATCAAAGTGCTGATATCAGCTTCAGAACAGGCGAGTGAAGGGGGAGAAAGGCAGAGATGCTGCAGGCTGCAGGGAGAAGTGGAAGCATTATTGTAACGTTGTCTCAGAAATCTGACTTTTCATTAAAATCAGTCAGAGAAAGTCAATTCCTCACCATAATCCTCCCCTCTGCCTCCGGAGTAGTTTTGACAAGATCCATAATAATCCCAGAGCACTGTGTAATTTTACAAACTCCAACACAAACAAGTGCTTATCCCAACCTCTGCTGGGTTCTGGGTTTTAACATAGGTGCACGTTTAAGACTTTAATGTGATTTTTTATTTTTTTCCCCTCATTTTTTTTTCCATTAGTGGCTAAGGGCTCATCCTGTTATGTAACAACTATTTCTAATCTTACTTAGTATGAATAAAAAGTAATAATATTTGCCTCTTAGATGCATCTTCTAGGTCCCTGTGGGACTGCCCCAGTTTTTCTCCCAAGGCACAAATATTGATCTGATGCTGTAATAAAATAGGCAAAAGGTTACTGAATTATGGTTGCCATGGTCAATAATGCTTTGTATTGCTAAAAGTCTCCCTGACTTTTTGTGGCTGGGAAGTGACTTGTGGCCCTTTGTTACTTGGTGGGCAGTTAAGTCCATAAAAAGGGTTCAGGAGACATGGTGCCGCGGACCCTAGAGCAGCCACAGTCCTTCTGATGGCAAAGAGCAGCAAGGTGGTGTGTCAGACCAAAGAGTTGAGGAAATTAGATATATATATACATTGTACATATATCTATCAATCTATATATAATTTTATATATACAAGCATTGTATGTATGTTATTCCAGTTAGAAAACAAACAAAGCTGATTTAAAAGAATCTTCCCTTTAGGAAATCCCAGATGACAAAGTTTTTGCTTTAGGTAAGAAAAGATGATATTTTATACAAGGAAATTTCCAGGAGGAGCATGGAATGTTGAAGTGGCTTGGAGTGAGGGGTGGGGGAAATCTTGACTTGTAGAAATCTAATCTTATTATTTATTATTGTCAGTCAGGTTTTATTATCAGAAGACTCCGGGGAGACCTTACAGCAGCTCCAGTGCCTAAGGGGGCTGCAGGAAAGCTGGAGAGGGGCTTGGGACAAGGGCCTGTAGGGACAGGCCAAGGGGAATGGCTTGAACCTGCCCGAAGGGAGACTGAGCTGAGCTCTTAGGCAGAAGCTCTTCCCTGTGAGGGTGCTGAGGCACAGGCACAGGGTGCCCAGAGAAGCTGTGGCTGGCCCATCCCTGGCAGTGCTCAAGGCCAGGTTGGACACAGGGGCTTGGAGCAAGCTGCTCTAGTGGAAGGTGTCCCTGCCTGTGGCAGGGGTTGGAGCTGGAGGAACTTTAAGGTCCTTTCCACTCCAGACCAGTCTGGGCTTGCATGATTCTATGATGAGGAGTTTTATGCATCCATGGAAGCAGACTTAGGTGGTTGTCTCACCCTCCCCATGTCCTCATGTCTCGGCAGTCCCACTGATACTTCTTTCATGAAAACTGAGAAAAATGGGTAGGTTGTGTAGACAATTTGGAGAAGATGAGAAAAGAGGCAGACAGCACCATGCTGTTCTCCATCAGAGTTTTTGCTCTAACTTGTGTTCTCCAGGAGTGAAGGAAACATCACAAAAGAAGGTCAATATATTGTGCGCACAGTGAGGGGCTGCATATGTTGTGCTTTGCAAACAGAAGTATGAGGATGATGGCCGCACACAAAGAGTTGTGGTCAATGGCTCAATGTCCAGCTGGAGACCAGTAACAAGTGGTGTCCCTCAGGGATCAGTGTTGGGACCGGTCTTGTTTAACATCTTCGTCGCTGACATGGACAGTGGGATTGAGTGCGCCCTCAGCAAGTTTGCCGATGACACCAAGCTGTGTGGTTCGGTTGATACGCTGGAGGGAAGGAATGCCATCCAGAGGGACCTTGACACGCTTGTGAGGTGGGCTGATGCCAACCTCATGAAGTTTAACGATGCCAAGTGCAAGGTCCTACACCTGGGTGGGAGCAATCTCAGACACAGCTACAGCTGTGTAGAGAAGAGATTTAGAGCAGCCCAAGGAGAAGGAGTTGGGGTTGCTAGCCAATGAGAAAATGAACATGAGCCAGAAGTGTGCGTTTGCAGCCCAAAAAGCCAACCGTATCCTGGGCTGCATCAAAAGGAGCGTGACCAGCAGGTCGAAGGAGGTGATCCTGCCCCTTTATTCTGCTCTCCTGAGACCTCACCTGGAGCACTGTGTGCAGTTCTGGTGTCCTCAACATAAAAAGGACATGGAACTGTTGGAACAAGTGCAGAGGAGGGCCACGAGAATGATCAGGGCACTGGAGCACCTCCCGTATGGTGATAGGCTGAGAAAGTTGGGGCTGTTGAGCCTGGAGAAGAGAAGGATGCATGGAGACCTCATAGCAACCTTCCAGTATCTGAAGGAGGGCTATAGGGATGCTGGGGATGGACTCTTCATTAGGAACTGTAGTGACAGGACAAGGGGTACCGGGTTAAAACTTAGGGGAACTTTAGATTGGATATAAGGAAGAAATTCTTTCCTGTTAGGGTGGTGAGGCACTGGAATAGGTTTCCCAGGGAGGTTGTGAATGCTCCATCCCTGGCAGTGTTCAAGGCCAGGTTGGACAAAGCCTTGGGTGACATGGTTTAGTGTGAGGTGTCCCTGCCTATGTCAGGGGGGTTATACTTGATGATCTTAAGGTCCTTTCCAACCCTAACTATTCTATGATTCCATGATTCTATGATTCTAAATATACTATGTATACAAGAGAGATAAAAAAAAAAGAAAAATAAACAAGTCAATCCTCCTAGTATTCTAGTTAAAAAAAAATAACCTTTATAAAGGAAGTAAAATAGCTGATTTTCAAAATTAATATTGTGGATAGCACAAGCAAGATGCACAGTACTGATTTGGTGAGAAAATGTACAATTTGCTACTAATTACATCAAGTAGCAAGCTGTTAGACTATTTAGTAGCTAATTGAAAAGAGCATGATTGATTTTTAATTGGAACCAAGCAAAGAAGCAAAAGAATCTGAAAGCCAGGAGATGCATTAGTGAAGAATCATGTTGAACCTTTTCTTCTTGTCATGTCCCACCCTATTTTGATATAACTTTAGAAATATTTCCTTATTCACAGAAGCAATATATTAATAAAATACTCATTTTAAAAAAGAGATGATGTTTTGATGGGGACATTTTTGTCCAACTTTGTTTTTTTCAGTTGTTTCTCTTTAGCTGTCTGAAGCATCAGGGTTTGACAATGCCCATGATGATGTAAAAGAGAAAATACTATAGCTGCCAGCAAGCATTAATTTTATTTAAAGTTCCATGCAGGTTCATTGCTTTAATTGCTCTGCCTGAAAACTGAGTCCCTAATTTTTTTTCAATAATACATTTTGATCTCTGAAAATTGAGTCTTCTCCTTGCCTTGTGAGAATCTTGATTTTCTTCCCAATGCATCATTCAAGAAAGGAAAAAATGTTGCAGTCAGCTGCAAATTCATCATGTGAAGAAATAATACATCCAATAATACTCAGGCTGATTTGCCTGAGTGAAAGACTAAATTAAAGCCTAAAAGCTGCATTGCATTTTAATTTACTGTCAAAAAGCCATGGTAAAGAAATATCTCCATCTAATCTCTGAGCAGGTGAAAAGTGTCACAGTTTGAGGTTGTAGGGTTTTTTGTGTTGCAAATTGGGATAAGAATAGTATTTAAGTGCTATTAAAAACAAACAAACAAATAAACATAACCCAGAAAGCGCAGCACAAATGTAGAATAGCTAAATACCCGAGAGATTTCTTTCCTTTAATATAGTCACTTTATTAGTAAGTGTCATAGTTTAATATTGTCTGAGCTGGAATGTAATAGATGTGAACACGTAATTCTAGAGCAACTGGTAGCACATGTTCTACCTTTGGTGGAAAAGATTAATTTTGAAGGTTAAAACTCAACTAACCAATTTTTTTCATGTACTGTGTCACATGGTTTTCATCAAGTAATGACAAGTGAAAGAATCTGTTTTATCAGATTTATTAAGAGTGTATTTCAATTTTGCCCCTTTTCTCTTCTGTTAATTGGTGTAATCATGGCTTTGCAGGAAATATTAATTGAATGCAATGGTCAGACTTTTACAATTGTAATTTCTTTAAGAAATGATTTTTTTTAGATACAGTTCTGTATGATGTTTCAAGTGTGAAGTTCATTTATTATTTGCAAATCTTTCAGTGAAATTTTTTTCTGTTTTTGAATAAGAGAATTCTCAAATTTAAAGATTCTTAACACCTAAAATGCATATTTTAGTCACATGGATGTTCAGCTTCATCATTTTCCTGTAATCTTAATCAAATTCTTGCATAAATCTCCAAATGTTAAAAAAAAAAAAAGCAAAACTTTCAGATGTTCTAATTATGCTTGGAAGAGAGGAACTCATGTGCTGCTGAACACACTAACATTGTAGGATAAGGCAAATAGCCAAATCTTTCTTCTAAAGATGGAGCTGAAAATTAATTTATGATATAAAGAAAATAATCAGTCTAGGTATGTAATTACCTGCATTAGAGATCAGTATGAAGCAATGTGAATTTCAGTTCTGTGGGGTTTTGTTATTTGTATAGCTAAGCTCCTGTCCTGTTTCTCTGGTTATTAGTAAATACACCAGCACTTCTAGTCAGTCTTCAAAACAAGCCAGAGCTTCAGAGAAGCTTCATGTAATGAAATGATGTTCCACAGATTTGATATAAATTTGATAAGATGAAAAGGTCAAGTTGGTCAGGGCTTGGAGCAACCTGATTTAGTAGAAGGTGTTCTTGCCCATGTCAGGGGTTTGGAATTGGATGCATTTTAAGGTCCCTTCTAACCCAAACCACTCAGAGATTCTGTGATTCTAAAAGGGAACACTTGTTCTCTGTAGTGCTGGGACGGCAAGAGTGGAAGTTGTGAAGTTTAAGCACACTGCATAATAATGATATCCTGAGCTCCTATCTGTGCTGTAGGATGGTGTCCGTGATCCCTGGATGTGATGACAACTTCCACCTAAATAAATTCTTATTAGACATTGAATAAGAAATTTTAAGCTTCTCTTTCCTTTGAGTATATAGAAGTAACAACTGAATTAAAAAGCTCATTACGCTTCTGATGAAACACACTGTAGAAATGGGGAGTTTGTACGATTTTTCTAATGACTGCAAAATAATTGCAGTTATTCACACAATTTTGTATCTCAGTAGAGCTTCATGTTTATTAGTTTCTAAGGTTAAAAACAACCAAAAAATTACAGTGTGTTTTCCTTTCATAGAATCATAGAATAGTTAGGGTTGGAAAGGACCTTAGGATCACCCAGTTCCAACCCCCTGCCATGGGCAGGGACACCTCACACTAAACCATATTACCCAAGGCCTCGTCCAACCTGGCCTTGAACACTGCCAGGGATTGAGCATTCACAACCTCCCTGGGCACCCATTCCAGTGCCTCACCACCCTAACAGGAAAGAATTTCCTCCTTAGATCCAATCTAAACTGCCCCTGTTTAAGTTTTAACCCATCACCCCTTGTCCTATCACTACAGTCCCTAATGAAGAGTCCATCCCCAGCATCCCTATTATAGGCCCCCTTCAGATACTGGAAGGCTGCTATGAGGTCTCCACACAGCCTTCTCTTCTCCAGGCTGAACAGTCCCAACTTTCCACCTGATCTTTATACAGGAGGGGCTCCAGCCCCTGATCATCCTCGTGGCCTCCTCTGGACTTGTTCCAACAGATCCATGTGCTTTTTATGTTGAGGACACCAGAACTGTACACAGTACTCCAAGTCAGGTCTCATGAGAGCAGAACAAAGGGGCAGGATCACCTCCTTCAACCTGCTGGTCACACTCCTTTTGATGCAGCCCAGGATACAGTTGGCTTTCTGGGCTGCAAGTGCACAGTGAAGCCAGCTCATGTTCATTTTCTCATCGACCAACACCAACAGGTCTTTCTCCTTGGGCTGCTCTGAATCTCTTCTCTGCCCAGCCTGTAGCTGTGTCTGGGATTGCTCCGACCCAGGTGTAGGACCTTGCACTTGGCATTGTTAAACTTCATGAAGTTGGTATCAGCCCACCTCACAAGCGTGTCCAGGTCCCTCTGGATGGCATTCCTTCCCTTCCCACCACACAGCTTGGTGTCATTGGCAAACTTGCTGAGGGCGCACTCAATCCCACTGTCCATGTCAGCGACGAAGATGTTAAACAAGACCGGTCCCAACACTGATCCCTGAGGGACACCACTCATTACTGGTCTCCATGGTCTTTATCCATTTTTGTCAGTCATTATGTGGATGTTAATTTAAATACACAATGATTACTATTATTTAAAAAAATCATGTTTCACCATAGAACTGTGATTAATGCACACCCTGACTGGGAAAGCAATGCTGGTGTCAGGGGAAAAAGATACGTGGAAAATAATGTCCTTATACTCTAGCTGCACAAACCTACTAGACTTACCTGTATACATCTGTGTGTGGGGAAGCTTGTCCTCATATTTTTATGTTCAGTACCAAAAATAAGATCTAGCAAGCAGTGGTGGCCTTGATGCACACATCCAAGAAGAAAGTTTTGGTGACTTTCGATTGCATCATATTAATGTCACAGGCTGGAGGCCATAGGAATTACACTACAAAAGGAATACTGATGTATTACTTGACATGTTATCATTAAACTGCAGATGACAATATGATGGAATATGAGGATGCTGTTGAAGCTTTAATGTGGGTATCATATAACATACGAAGTAGCATAGTGCAACTTAATAGCGATATAGCTTGTTGGTGAATGTTCACGCCTCCTCTTTGAAGTGTTTTGCTGTAGGCAAAGCAGTAACTCCTGCTTTAAGGCCCTGATTCTATAATACATACTTCCTTAGTTTTTTCTCTGGGGGTATGGTATCACTGGGATTATTTGAATATTGGAAGTTGACAACTCATCTCTTCCCTCTTCCTCTGCCTTTGCTATCTTGTCGTCATAGATGTAATTCTTATTCCTCTCTGTCCCTGACTCTTCTTGCCATTTACTCATAGCTGAATTATCACTGTCTGACCTCATGGTCCATACCCTGTGGGATTCTTCTCCAGGATTTATGACTGTTTGGACTTCTATGGAAGTATTTTCCTATTTTAAAGTTGTCATCATCTAAGCAGAATGAATGACTGTATCTCTTTATCTTTAGTATAAAGGTCTGCACCATTTTCTTCTCTTAACTATGTTGTTCTTAAAAGTCTCCTTTTTTTCCCTGCAGCATCATCTAAATCCTGATCATTGCTCCTTTCTTTTTTCTGTGACCTTTACAAATGCAGTCTTGCCTGACTTGCCACATCACAGTAGAGTAGCACAAGTAATTATTTTGCAGCCTGTTGTTTGGTCCCAAAGATCCTCCTCCTCTCTGTCTTTTCCAGGGGCTGATGCTTCTGAGGCTTCTAGTTTTGCTCTTGTAGCCTTGTCTTCTCTTTCACTGTCAGAATATCTGCTCCAATTCTGATGGGACTGACACAGTCTGGGTGACTGTAGCAGTCTAGCTCAAACCCACGCTCTTTAAATGGATTCTGAATTTTACCTCTTGATGATGACCCAGCTGAATGAGGCTTTGAGCAACCTGATCTAGTGGAAGCTGCCCTTGACTGGTAGGTTGGAACTAGATGAGACTTGAAGTCCCTTCTAACCCAAACTGGTCTTTGGTTCTGTGATACACATGTATGTTTATGTACATGGACATATGTACACTCATGTGGTGCTTCAAGTAGGTTTAGATACTGGATATCCATGTTATGATCTGCAATTGGGCTGCTGTCTAACTAAAGGGATTCCCTTGGTTCCTCACACCCACGGTACTTCTGACTGTCCTAGGCTGCTTTTTCGTCCCCCTCCCAGTGAGAATCTAGAAATTAGTATTCCTCTACCTACAGTACTAGTATCTACTCATAGCATATGGAAGTACTTCAGTGTGCCTGATTGCTCCATCTTGTTCAAGACCATTAGCTGTTGTAGAAGACAGTGCTAGATGCTTTATTATTTTGGGCATTAACAGTACCAGACTAGTCATCTTCCTGCTTTCTTGGCTGTGTCCAACCACCTTGTTCAGTGATCTCAGACTGTCCCACTCCTTTGTAGCTTATAGTCCTTTTTATCCTGGTTATTGACCATACATCTTACCATGCACTTTTCATTCAGTGTGAAGAGCAGCAGGAAGGTCTCCTTTCCAGAGTATATGTTCCCCCTCCCTCCCCACCAAGGTACCAGAAGGTCAGTTCCCTACTGGTTGTCACCTATATCTGCTCTCAGGTATGTGGGTGGGAACTGGCCCATATGTTTGCACACTGTATTAACTCAGACTGCAGGATTTCCAGCTCATGCACCACTTCTTTTGGTCTAGGAAGCTGCTTTTCTCCTTGAAACTCATAGGGAATCAATCAGCTGTTGGTTAAAAGTGGGATATTTGGTATTTGTGGCTGTTACATGTGCTAGGATATATTTCTAGCTGACGTTCTTTTAGTGAAAACAACGTCTTATTTATCCTATGAATCAATCAATATCAAAAATCCACGTTGTTTTTACCTGAGAACATATCCTATTTTCCTACCGGTTGTATCACAACAGGAGATTAACCTGTATTTTATGATTCCTAACCAGACTGGTTTTTAGTTCGTAAGAGATCAGTTGTGCTTTTTTCTTGCTTCATTTTGAAATTTTCCAGACTAAAATATTGAAGAACAGACATGAGATACAAAAAATCCTTTTAGAGTGTATTATCAAGTGCAGTGCTCAGCTTATGAAAACACATATGTGCTGTCTCTGCACATTTGGAAAATGAAGCAGATTTTGGAGGCTCTTTACTGACGCAGAAGTAATTCTCTTAATTAAGGGTGCCTTTGTGTGTGTGTGTGTGCGTATGCTAGGCTTTACCAGCAATAAACAGCAAAGGAAACAACCTCCCATCAGCAAAAACATGCACAAAAGTTTCTCAACAGCGGAACAACACGAACTCTGGGTTATGGAGCCTTTCCTCAGCAGCAGTGATTGGTAATGATGTGTAAAGCCATCATCAGTGACAACTGCGGAACCCCAGTTGGCAGCAGTGGTTGTGTTGCTGAGCACAGTGATTAGTTAATTAATGTCTGCTGGAGGACTTGTGCTGCTTCCTCAGATATCGGAACACCTTATCAAATGTGTGTTTGGGGCAGTTTAGGCAGAGTCATTTCATCAAGGTCAAGTTAGATGACCTTTAAGGTCATTTTCAACCCAAGCCACTCTATGATTCTATGTTTGGACTGATTGCTTGAGGATTAATTCCATAGAGTAATAGAGTGCAATAGATTTTGGAACAACTGATAGCAAGAAAATGCCTTTTAAACCTGGTTGCCCCTTTTTCTTTGGTTATTATTCATTTCTTTGGAAACAAACCCTGGAAATTCCTTCATGAAGCTGTGTTTTTCAAAGTCTTGCACATGCCACATCATTATTGTAGGGTCAGTTGAGCATGGTGAACTCATATTGAGCACTCCCACTTTCTTGAGTGAGAGGGAGACGTTGGGTTCAGCAGAAACCAGATGTTAAGCAAATGACCCTGGTTAATGCCCACGAGGCTGCATGTGCTATCAAGGATTCTGTCTGGGTTTTAACATGTCTAACAGACAGGGAAATCTTATTTAAAAAGATGAACAAGCAAACTGAACTAATCTCTAAGGCTCCCTTTTTAGGTCCTTGTGGCTTTCAGCTCTTTGGTACCCCAGGAGGAGATTTTACGAAGCTGTATGCTATTTAAGCTACATGTTTTGTGGAATATCAGTTCTGTACGACAACAGACCCTCCATTCACCAGCAGAAGAACTCAGCAGGGATTTTAAAGCCTATTTGCAAAAGCACAAGCGTCTGTTCACTGTCACAAACAACACTGAATGATTTATTTTGGGGAAAATCAGCGATATCTTTGCTTTCCTAAAAATGATGTAGTTTATCAGCCAACAGTCCCTCTTTCCCTGAATGCTTTTTTGTTTCCCCTTTACCAGTCTTCGCTAGTGGGAGGAACTAACATTATTTTTCTTGTTACTGAGGGAGAGGGGGGTCTGGTCTCAGGTAGGGGCAGGCTTGAGGTTGGCCACGGGCGGGAAGGGGGGGCATGATGGGGAGTGGTCAGGGCTCTGGGTGGGTTTAGTGAATGGCCCGGGCATGTGGCCCCAAGGGGGGAGGGCCATGCTTATAGTCATCTCCTCGGCAGTGAATGTGGGCGTGTCCAGGGTGGGCTGAAGTCCTGCGTGGGGGCGTGGTCTGCGTAGGGGGTGGGGATGTTTGGCCAGGGCCTGGGTGGGAGGCCGGATGAGGGCTAACGTGGGCTGGGGGGATGTACTCTGCTGTAGGAGGGCTATGGGGGGGGAGGGTTGGTCTGTGCTGTGAGAGGGGCTAACACAGGCCAACAGTTGTGCCCATACACGCACACCCACATTAACACCCACGCGCACCCACACCCACACATACGTACACCCCCATGCACATAGCCGCACAGCCCCCCTACACGTATCCTCATAGAAACGCACCCCCACCCCCCCACCCACGCACACCCCACCCACCCGACACACACACAGCCCCCCGACACCCCCAAACACAAGCACAAGCACACACATACTTACACATCCACACCCACACCCAAACACACAGGCACACACACGCCCACACGTACCCCCCCCACTTCTACCCAAAAACACCCACAGCCACGCCCGCGTACCCCCATGCACACCCACACACCCTCACGAAACGCAGCCCCCCCACAAGCAAGCACACACCCACACATCCACCCATATACACACCCCCTACAGACACACCCCTCCCACACCCGGACACGCCTGCACCCACAGACCCACACGCACACACCCGCACCCACACCCCCCCAAACACATGCACCCATCCCCAGACCCACCTGCACACACACACCCGCATCCCCAGACGCACCAACACACACGCACACACACTCCCACACATACACCCCCCCACGCACACACACCCAGACGCACCCACGCACCCCCATGACACACACGCACGCAACCCCCCCCCCACACCCCACCCCACACGTACATACCCACACCCACGCAGCCACACAAACACGCACCCACAGGCACCAACACCCCGGACATTCACACGCTCAAACACTCACCCACACCCATATGCACACACCCTCCCCCACATCTATTCTCCCCCACCCCCACGCAAACATGCACGCACACACACTCACCCCCACAAGCCCACACACACCTAAACATGAGTGCACACAAACACCCCCACCCACCCCCACCCCCACACAAACGTAGACACCCCCCACTCACAACCCCCCCACATGCACCCACACACATACGCACTCACCTCTCACGCACATGCACACCCCCCACACCCCCATATACACCCACCCACACACAAACCCACCCAGGCACACTCACACTCACGCCCACAGACACACACACACCCCCACACACATGCACACCCACACACTCACACACATCCCCATGCAGACATACGCGCACACACACACATACCCACACACACAGACGCACCCCACACCCACCCCCACCCCCAAACACACGCACCCACACACATACACACCCACACGTGCAAACACCCCCACGCACATGCCCACACACCCACATACACACACACCTCCACATGCATACAACCCACACACACACCCACATGCAGGCACCCCCGCCCACGCAGCCACACGCACACCCAAAGACACACTCATACCCCCACACCAACACACACACACCCCCCCTATACACACCCCCGTTTAGTAACCCTGCCCTAGCCCCAC
>NW_026901202.1:0-3099 GCF_033783945.1 Neopsephotus bourkii
TTTGTCGTGGTTTAACCCACAGCCAGACAGCTTGTTACCCACTCCCCCCCCTTCTTGCCCTCCCCCTACTCCTGGGGGAACGGAGAGGAGAATCAAAAAGAAATGCAACTCCCACGGGTTGAGATAAGAACAGTTTAGTAACTAAGGTACAATACGAATCACCACTGCTACCACCAACGACAACAATGATAAGAGAAAACAGCAAAGGAAAGGAGTACAATACCACGCGCCGAACCACCAGTCCGACCCGGCCGACCCCCTCTCCTTCCGGGTCCCCCCCCAGTTTCCCCCTCGGCATGACGTGCTGTGGTATGGAATACCTCTTTGGTCAGTTTGGGTCAGGTGTCCTGTCTCTGCTTCCTCCCGGCCTCCCCTCCTCCCTGGCAGAGCATGAGACTCACAAAGTCCTTGGCCAAACCAAAACATCACCTCTATCAGCTTTGTTCCCAGCCCGAAAGTCAAAACACAGCACTGCACCAGCTACCAAGAAGGAGAAAAAAAATGACTGCTGCTGCTAAACCCAGGACATTATCCACCCCTTATTCCATACCATTCACGTCATGCTCAGATCCTACATTTTCAATATACCATCACTCCGATCTCAGTGCACTTCTATCTTAGTGCAAAGACTAGTCCCTATAAAGCTGCTGATTCCATCTGGTCCATGATGTCAGGCGCCATCTCTTGTAACAGTCTTTCAGAACAGGAGAGGCCGTGTGCAGTATTGGGTCGTTGCCTGCTGATGCTGATCATTCCCTTACTGTAGAACTTGTCTGGTTCTGTCAAAGTTCGTTCTCTCTTGGGATGATGGTTGGAGGGAAGTCAGGGCTAGTTGCTGGTGGCCTGAAGACATCTGGTTGATGGGCTATTAAAGTATTACACAGCAGGCAACAACATACAATTAAGTTCATTGGCTGTTTTCCCCTAAAATTAAATCCCCTTGAGGTACACATCGGACTTCCCCATCATCCTGCATTACCCACCAAGTGTATCCAGGTCCCTGAGCAAAAGCAATCCCACGAGTGGGTTTGCCTTTACTTGAAGCAGGAATAACCCAGACTGTCTTCCCCAGCAAATTCTTCATATGCACCACAGGAACTTTGTCCCCCTCTACAATATGTAAAAGTTCCGATTGGGCTGGGCCAGCTCTGTTGGCAGATCCTCTAGTGTTGACCAACCAGGTGGCCTTTGGTAAGTGTGTATCCCAATGCTTGAAAGTTCCCCCACCCATTGCTCTCAGTGTAGTTTTTAACAGCCCATTGTACCTTTCGATTTTCCCAGAGGCTGGTGCATGGTAGGGGATGTGATATACCCACTCAATGCCATGCTCTTTGGCCCAAGTGTCTACAAGGTTATTCCGGAAATGAGTCCCGTTGTCTGACTCAATTCTCTCTGGGGTGCCGTGTCGCCACAAAATGTGTTTCTCAAGGCCCAGGATAGTGTTCCGGGCAGTGGCATGGGGCACAGCGTACGTTTCCAGCCATCCGGTGGTTGCTTCCACCATGGTAAGCACATGGCGCTTACCTTGGCGGGTTGGTGGCAGTGTGATATAATCAATCTGCCAGGCCTCCCCATATTTATACTTCAGCCATCGTCCTCCATACCAAAGAGGTTTTAACCGTTTGGCTTGTTTAATGGCAGCACATGTTTCACACTCATGAATAACCTGGGCAATAGTGTCCATTGTTAAGTCCACCTCTCGATCACGGGCCCATCTATATGTTGCATCTCTGCCCTGATGGCCTGAAGTGTCATGGGCCCACCGGGCCAAAAATAATTCACTTTTATGTTGCTTTAACCTTCCTGCCTCCTTTTTGCTTTTTCTCTTGCGTACAGGGGCAACCAATATTGGTACGAATTGGTCCTCTGGTTTAGTTGCAGTTGTTATCACTGTGGTTTGAGTAGCGACTGTACTTGTTGCTGGGGGTGGTGTAGCTGCTGTACTTGGAGCTGGAGTATCTGTACTGGCTGTTGCTTTGCCCTCAGATCCAGCGACATTTTTTTCCTTTTGAAGGTGCTGGAAAGCATTGAACATGGCCCTGTAAGCGTAGGCCAAGCCCCAGCACGTTGCCATGATTTGTCCGTCTCTGGTATGGCCAGACTGACCACACACCTCATTTAAGTGTTTTACTAATTCTTCTGGATTTTGCAGTTGTTCGGTGGTGAAATTCCAAAGTACTGGAGGGGCCCACTGACCTAGATACTTGCCCATACTGTCCCACACACCCTGCCACTCATGGCTGTCCAGCCTCAGAGAAAATCTCTTGGTCCTCCTACTTCGTTGTTTAACCCCAGACAAGACCCAAACCTGACTCTGCTTAACTTTTGAAAACAGATGAAATAGTTGTGGCCAAAATACACTCTGTATACGTGGGGCACGAAGGGGCTGAGATAACAACAGATCTGACCGGATTAATAGTCACTCATCACAATGCTGATTTATTGGCTCTCAAAGTTGTTCCTCTTGATCTCACAGCTTCAGAATGTTGTAATTTACTTAGATCTGGTATTTGCTGTATTAGTGTTTTTCAAGTGTGGGGCTTGGCCCCACGTTGGGCGCCAAAAAGAACTGTCGTGGTTTAACCCACAGCCAGACAGCTTGTTACCCACTCCCCCCCCTTCTTGCCCTCCCCCTACTCCTGGGGGAACGGAGAGGAGAATCAAAAAGAAATGCAACTCCCACGGCTTGAGATAAGAACAGTTTAGTAACTAAGGTACAATACGAATCACCACTGCTACCACCAACGACAACAATGATAAGAGAAAACAGCAAAGGAAAGGAGTACAATACCACGCGCCGAACCGCCAGTCCGACCCGGCCGACCCCCTCTCCTTCCGGGTTCCCCCCCAGTTCCCCCCTCGGCATGACGTGCTGTGGTATGGAATACCTCTTTGGTCAGTTTGGGTCAGGTGTCCTGTCTCTGCTTCCTCCCGGCCTCCCCTCCTCCCTGGCAGAGCATGAGACTCACAAAGTCCTTGGCCAAACCAAAACATCACCTCTATCAGCTTTGTTCCCAGCCCGAAAGTCAAAACACAGCACTGCACCAGCTACCAAGAAGGAGAAAAAAAATGACTGCTGCTGCTAAACCCAGGACAGTA